>NW_026777261.1:0-41631 GCF_030936135.1 Gavia stellata | reverse complement strand
CCTCTGGGATGACGTATTTAAGAAGGGGCTAAAAAATGCTGTGCAGAAGCTGTGATAGAGAAAATGCGAGTGTGAAACAGCCCTGCAGACTGTGTGTAGCTTTGTGGTTTGGTTGTGGCTGTGTACCTGTCCACCTTCCCCCCATCATTTGTTGTCCCGGCTCCCTGTCCCCTGTTGTTTCATTCCTCCTCCCTGCCCTGTTCTTTGTTGCTTTTTTGTCTCTCTCTCTCTCTCTTTCTGCTCTGTGGAAAGGGCATCTTCTGACCAATGCTGAAGAGAGAGACAGAGACTGGCAGGCCGAGAGCAGGTGAACTGCAGCTTGGGCCGCCAGTGGTCCTTTCAGTATATTAATTAAACCATTTACCAAATGGCTGTGTGACTGGCTGGGGAGCATCGCAGGGCTGAGGGGAGCCGTGCCATGCCAGTGCGAGGCCACACTCTGCTCTCTGGAAGGGCCTGCTGGTCTGGGGAGGCTCCTGGCGATCCGAGCAACTGCAGAGCCATCTTCCAGAAAGGTGAGGAGGAGCGGTGGGAGAACCTCCAGGCTGCTCTGACCCCGGGAAGGTGGTTGCACAACCGCTCCTGGATGTCGTTCCAGGGACGTGCTGGAGGAGCAGGGGACTGGGAAGAGCCAGCTGGGCTCTTCCCGGGGCCAATGGTGCCAGACAGGCTTGAGGCCCTCTGGGATTGCCCCCGACCGGGGCCCTGAGCAGAGAGGGGAGGCTCTGCAACCAGCACCAGCGGTGGGTGGTACATTGGCCGGTCAGTTGGGCGCCAGGGGTGGTGGCGCTCGGCGTCCAAGCTGGCTGGCGGCTGCTTACAGGGGAGGTCCCTGACGGGCTGCTCTTGTTCAGTGGCTTTCCTCGGAGGTGGAGCGTGCAAGGGATCGCGCTGCCAGCCAGGCCAGGGGAGGTCCCCACGCTGGGGGTCGCAGTGGCGATGCTGGCGGTTGGGCTGCTCTTGGAGGGACTTGGCTGGAGCAGTGGAATGGGCTGCCGGGGACCCCAGGAAGTCTGGCAAAGGCAAGCGCCAAGCACTGGCCTGGGGATGGGCAGAGGTGCGGCTGGGGCCGGGTGGCTGGATAGCAGCAGTGGCTGTGGGAAAGGCCCGGAGGCCAAGGCGCACAGGGGTGGGCAGCGTGCCTGGGCAGCAAGGACAGGCCTGCAGCCCGGGCTGTGCTGCAAAGGCGTGGGTGGCACCGTGGGGAAGGGGTTCCTCCGCGCCGCTGGGCCCAGGGAGGCCGTGCCTGGGCGCTGGCTGTGGGCTGGGGCTGCCCGGGTCCCGGCAGACACAGCCACGGTGGAGCGAGGCCAGCGGAGGCCCCAGCTGGTTGGGAGCTGGAGCACCGGAGGCACGGGCAGAGGCCAAGGGCGTAGGCTCTGCTCAGCCTGGAGAAGAGGGAGCACAGGGGCTCTCCAGCTCTGCTTGCCTGTCTTTTCTCCCGAGATGGAACAGGTGCTGACGAGCACTGGGGGAAAATTGTCATCTTTTATTGGCTCTCGGGAAAAAGCTTTCACAGCCGAGCGGAGGCTGGCAGCAGAATGTCCTCAGGGCAGCTGAATGCCTGGGGCGCTATCCATGCACCCATCCCTCGCGTGCCTCCCCTTGCCACTCCTTGTGGATGCTGTGCAGGCTCAGGGCCAGCTGCCATCTTCGGAGAGCCACATGGTGCTGGCAGCGGGGCGCTGTTCCTCTTGCTGTCCCGTGATGCAGGTACAGCGGAAAGCTGTGCGCAGAGCCCGGAGCGCCCTCCTGAAGAAGGAGGGCCATCGCCGTCGAGCTGGGGGGTGTGGGAGTGCGGCCATGCCTGTGGGGGAAGGAGAGCTGTAGGCAAGGGGCTCCTCTCCTTGAGGCTCTCCAGCCAAGGGAGACTCGGTGTCCTGAGGCGCTGCAGGTGTTCTTGCTGCCGTTGCCACACCCGTGCTTTGCGCCAGGTCCCGCTGTGGCACCGGCTGCTGCCTGGGTCCCCGGCTCCCAGTGAAAGGCTTGCCCAGGGCCTCATTCACGAGGCACCGGCTGTCTCCCGCAGAGCTGCCTCATAGGCTGCGGGGCTGTGCGGGGCAGGTTCCTGGCTCTCTGCCTGTGCTGCGCCGCCTGCTCGCCCAAGACAGGAGAAGCTGGTGCCTTGCCCTCCACTTGTGCCCCGGGAGCACAGTGCCCCTCTTCCTCAGGAGCTCTGGCCAGGGCAGAAGCTGCCAGCTCGGGATCCGTGAGCCCTGCCGGGGCAGGAGACGCGCTCTGCAGGTCGCTGTCTGCCTCTCCTGCTGCCTCTGTGCCTGTGCTGCTGGGCCAGCTGGGCCCCTCCTGGGGACCAGTGTGGTCATCCTGGAAGAGCTCCGGGACCAAGGGGTTGACCCAGATGTTGTAGAAGGTGGTGTCTTCCCCTTGGGACAGCTCTCTGTTGCTGCCTTCTTCCCACTCCTCCTCCTCGGCCAAGGCCCCTGGCTTGTCCTCTGGCACTTGTGGGACTGTCCCCCCTGCTGCCCCCGCCTGCTGCTTGCTGGGGGCATGAGCTTCCAGCTGCTCCAGCACATCCTGCTTGCTGGTGGCGTCCTTCAGGAGCTCCACGTGTGTCAGCTCTGGCTGCCACGGGTTGAAAATGAGTTCTCCTTGCAGATCTGAAAGGAGAGGGGGGGGATTTGTAAAGGTAGCCTGGCTGCCACCAGGAAATGCCTGCTGGGACTGGCCAGCAGCAGCTGCTGGGACAGGGATGCTGGAGATGATCGGGCCGCATCTGTGCGGCCCAGCGGCTGGCCCCAGGTAGAGGGAGGCTTCGTCCCATGCCATCCCGTGCCATCCATCCTTGGCCCTCACCTGGCTGGGTCTGACGCTGAGCTGCCCCAACTGCGTCAGGGAGGAATGGTGCTCCCTGCCCTCCTGCTGCTGGAGCTCACTCTCCTCTAGGCCATCCTGCTGCTGCTGCAGGGTGGCTTTCCTGAGCTGCGCCAGGCAGCTCCTCTCCAGCTCCTCCAGAGGCTCCATCTTGATGGATGGGATGGTCAGATGCTCCTCAACAGCCTTGTGGTGCACCTGCAACGACCTGCCATTGATGCACGCCACGGCGTTGCTGGGTCATGCTCTGCCGCTCTTTCCCAGTGCCCAGGCTCCGCGTGCCTGCCCAGGGAGGCTGGCACAGGGGTCCTGCTGGCAGCACCGATGCCTTTGTGTGCATGGGGATCAGGCGTGGGCTGAGCTGCAGGGCCTCCCTGCTGTCGGCCACCCAGACCTCGTCTGTTCTTGCTGTTGTTGCCACAGCCCTGCTGTGTGTCCGGTCCCGCAGTGGCGCTGGCTGCTGGCTGTGTCCCCGGCTCCCAGTGAAAGCCTTGTCCAGGGCCTCATTCACGAGGCACCGGGCTGTCTCCTTCAGAGCTGCCTCATAGGCTGCGGGGCTGTGCGGGGCAGGTTCCTGGCTCTCTGCCTGTGCTGCTCTTGAAGCCTGGGCGTGCAGGAGCGTGGCCATGCCTGTGGGGGAAGGAGAGCTGTAGGCAAGGGGCTCCTCTCCTTGAGGCTCTCCAGCCAAGGGAGACTCGGTGTCCTGAGGCGCTGCAGGTGTCCTTGCTGCCGTTGCCACATCCATGCTTTGTGCCAGGTCCCCGCTGTGGCACCGGCTGCTGCCTGGGTCCCCGGCTCCCAGTGAAAGGCTTGCCCAGGGCCTCATTCACGAGGCACCGGGCTGTCTCCCGCAGAGCTGCCTCATAGGCTGCGGGGCTGTGCGGGGCAGGTTCCTGGCTCTCTGCCTGTGCTGCGCCGGCCTGCTCGCCCAAGACAGGAGAAGCTGGTGCCTTGCCCTCCACTTGTGCCCCGGAGCACAGTGCCCCTCTTCCTCAGGAGCTCTGGCCAGGGCAGAAGCTGCCAGCTCGGGATCCGTGAGCCCTGCCGGGGCAGGAGACGCGCTCTGCAGGTCGCTGTCTGCCTCTCCTGCTGCCTCTGTGCCTGTGCTGCTGGGCCAGCCGGCCCCTCCTGGGGACCAGTGTGGTCATCCTGGAAGAGCTCCGGGACCAAGGGGTTGACCCAGATGTTGTAGAAGGTGGTGTCTTCCCCTTGGGACAGCTCTCTGTTGCTGCCTTCTTCCCACTCCTCCTCCTCGGCCAAGGCCCCTGGCTTGTCCTCTGGCACTTGTGGGACTGTCCCCCCTGCTGCCCCCGCCTGCTGCTTGCTGGGGGCATGAGCTTCCAGCTGCTCCAGCACATCCTGCTTGCTGGTGGCATCCTTCAGGAGCTCCACGTGTGTCAGCTCTGGCTGCCATGGTTGGAAAATGAGTTCTCCTTGCAGATCTGAAAGGAGAGCGGGGGGATTTGTAAAGGTAGCCTGGCTGCCACCAGGAAATGCCTGCTGGGGACTGGCCAGCAGCAGCTGCTGGGACAGGGATGCTGGAGATGATCGGGCCGCAATCTGTGCGGCCCAGCGGCTGGCCCCAGGTAGAGGGAGGCTTCGTCCCATGCCATCCCGTGCCATCCCATCCTTGGCCCTCACCTGGCTGGGTCTGATGCTGAGCTGCCCCAACTGCGTCAGGGAGGAATGGTGCTCCCTGCCCTCCTGCTGTGCCATCCTGCTGCTGCTGCAGGGTGGCTTTCACTGAGGCTGGGCGGCCAGCACCTCCTCCCTGCGCAGGGGCTCCTCCAGAGGCAGCCAGCTTGAGGGGGATGGGATGGCCAGATGGCTGGGTCCCCGGCTCCCAGTGAAAACCTTGCCCAGGACCTCACTCACGAGGCACCAGGCTGTGTCCTTCACTGCAGGGCTGTGTGGGCCATGCCTCCAGCTCTCCAGCCTCGTGGCTGTGTCCCGGTCACCGTGGATGCCCCGAGCAGGGGGGACAAGCTGTTGGTGGCCACGGGCTGTGGTGCTGATGGCCGTTTCCCTGCCCCTGGCAGAAGATGCAGAGGGTGCTGCTGGCAGAGGCGGCAGCTTGGGGCAGGTGCTGGCAGCTCCTGGTAGCCGAGCTGCGGGTTCGTGCCCGGGTGCTGCTGCCTGCCTGGGGAGAGGCGGCAAGGCTGGCAGACGGTCTGCCTCGTCCCGCGTCACCCTGCTGCAGGGCGGTGCCACCCTGCGCGCCAGGCTGTCCGTCTGCAAGAGAAGCCGAGGAGAGAGGCTGTGTGACTGTGGGCCTTGCCCCCGGGGCCCCAGCTTGAAGTGCTCCTGCAGCTGGGCTCCCCTGCCAGCCCCCCCGGGCAGCGCTCAGCCCCGCAGGCGGCTGCCGCCCTGCTCCAGAGCCGCCTGGGGAGAGGGGCTGGTCCCCCTGTGGCCCACTACGACTCCCGGGAGTGCCGGCATGGGGGCTCAGCTTGCTAGAGGGCCCGGGCCCGCCTGTCCCCTCCTGCACCTCCCGCCTGCCCGTCGGCAGCTCCTGGGCTCGGGAAGACGTTAGGCCCTGTCTCCCCTCGGGCTCCCTACCTGTGCGCGGTGGCTCCCAGCGGCCTGCGAGCTTCCTGGGCAGGGGAGCCGTGGCAGTCTGTCCCCGTGGAGGGATGAGACTCTGCTCTGTCTGCCCTGCGGCTCTCCCTGTGGCTGTCTGCGGTCCATCTGCGGGCAGGAGGAGGAGGAGGCATGGGATGGAGGTGGCTGCCTTGGCACAGCGGCTGCTACAGTGCCAGCAAGCCTGTCCCCGGCACCAAGGCAGCTCCGTGCGGCCCCGTCCCACCACCGGCCTCTCCCTCCTGCCCCGTCCCCTCACCTGGCGCCTCCTCTGCCGGCTCTGCGGCCTGTCGGTGGACTGGGATTGGGCTGTCGCCTCCTCATCCATGGGCATCTTTGGCGTCCTCTGCCGCAGACCTGCCACGGGCACCCAGGGGAGATACTGCCTCCTGAGGGAGGTGCTCTCCTGGGAGTGGGCACCCCAGGGCTCTCGCTCCTTAAATGCCCCCACGGTCATCGCGGGGACCCCCGTCACAATGGCCTCTGGGCACGACGACGCCCCCACATCACAAAGCCCCGGCGGTCGCTGTGGAGACGCCCGCGCCCACTACCGGCTGGGACCGGCACGGGGCAGCCCCTGCTCTCCCCTCACAGACGCCCCAGCAGGCCCGAGCCGACACCTCCCACGTACCCCCGGTGCCCGCGGCCTCTGCAGAGCCCCGAATTGCCCCGGCATGTCTCATGAGACCCCCACCTGGAGTACTGTGTTCAGCTCTGGAGTCCTCAGTACAGTCAAGACACAGACCTGTTGGAGCAGGTCCAGAGGAGGGCCACAAAAATGATCAGAGGGATGGAAAACTTCTATGAGGAAAGGCTGAGAGAGTTGGGGTTGTTCATCCTGGAGGAGAAAAGGCTCTGGAGAGACCTTATTGCGGCTTTTCAATACTTAATGGGGGCTTAAAAGGAAGTTGGGGACAGACGTTTTAGCAGGGCCTGTTGCGACAGGACAAGGGGTAATGGTTTTAAACTAAAACAGAGTAGGTTCAGACTAGATGTAAGGAAGGAATTTTTTATGATGAGGGTGGTGAAACACTGGCACAGGTTGCCCAGAGAGGTGGTAGACGCCCCATCCCTGGAAACATTCAAGGTCAGGTTGGACGGGGCTCTGAGCAACCTGATCTAGTGGAAGATGTCCCTGCTCATTGTGGGGGCGAGGGGGGGTGTGTGTTGCAGTAGATGACCTTCAAAGGGCCCTTCCAACCCAAACTATTCCATGATCGCTGGTTTTTCGTTCTCCATCTCTTTGTCCTGATCTTGCTCTCCCTCTGTATTCGTCAATCCCTCCGGCTTGTTGCCTATCTCTTTCTCTCCTTCCTTCCTTATTCCTCTCATTCAATTTCTCTCTCAGTCCATCTGTTTTGCCCCACGCTCATCATTTTCCCTCTTTTTCCCTCTGTCCTGCTCCCTGACCCTGTTTTTCTCCTGCCGTGTCCCTGCAGGGCTCCTCATCCCTTTTTTATGGATTTCTCCATCTCTCGGTCCTTTTCCCTGTACCTTTCTTTCTCTGCTCCTCAGTCCTTCTCCCTCATCTTATTTTTATCTTTCTGTTCCTCCGTCCTGCTCCCCATCCCTGTATTTTCGTTCTCTGCATCTGCTGCTCCAGTAATGACTGCTGAGTTGTCCCAGGGGAAGGGTGAGTGTATAGGCAGCAAGCCCCAGAGCAGGCTCGCTCCCGGGACTTATACGCATTAACGAATAAACAGCTTCTGTCTCCTTTGCCCTCACGGCTGTGGTTGTAGTCCTTTGGACTTGGTGAGTGGCTGTCAGAGAGTCCAGGGGAGCAGGCTACTTCGTGGGTGTAAGGGGCTGTGGCTGCAGCTGTGGGCTGGGGCTGGAGGAGCCCCAGGTGGGGCCAGTGAGGCTGGTGGTGATGGCCCCTCCCTGTAAAGGGGCTGCTACTGGTGCTGCCCTGCCCTGCCCTGCCCGGGTCAGTGTGAGCCAAGGGAGGAGCGGAGCAGTCACGGAGCGTGGCCAGGCTGCAGCTGCAGGGAGGGAGAAAAGGTGAGCGGGGCAGGGCGTCCCTTTTGGACCGCGAACGTCCCGGGCGGTGGTGGCCCCGGGGGTGGGGGGTGCCTCTGCCGAGTGCCAGGGTCGGGTGCTGGGGACTGGCTGGGGGCCAGGGAGCCCCTGCGGAGGGAGGGGCACGGGGTCCGGTGGCGGAGCTGCGCAATGAACTGGCGGGGAAAGCCCCGGGGAAGGTGGCAGGGCCGGCGGGGGCCTTGTCGGATGCGTGGGGCGGCAGGGAAGCGGCGGGGCCGTGCCGTGTGGGAACCAGGAGGCGGGGGCAGCCCGGGGCCGGAGCCGGGGGAAGGGGCGGGGGGCTGCGCAGTGTCGGAGCCGGGCGGCGCGGGCAGCCCGGAGCAGCGCTGTGGAGCGCGGGGGCTGCGCTCGCGTCTCGGCGGGCTTCCGAGTGCGGCGGAGGGCGGGTACTGCAGGTGTCCCTGCAGGGTCAGGAAGCAGGGCGGGCTGCCTCTGGCGGCATGCCGGGAGCTGCCGGTCGGCGGGGGGTTGTTCGAGAGCATGCCGGGAGGTGTAGTCTTCCGGCAGGGGGCTGCCAGGCGGCCATGCTGCGTTTGTCAGTGCATGCCGGGAGGTGTACTTTTGGCGGAGAAGATGTGCGTCGGTAGCGCATGCGCAGTGTGGCGCTCGCCCGTGCTCACTGCTGCCGCCTGGTGAACACCGCCGGTACTGCAGGCGGGGCGCCGTGGGTGCGCGGCCGCGTGCCGGTGAGGGCGATGCGCTCCCGCGGTGCCTGCGAGGTGCTGCCCCCCGGTAAGGAAAAGCCGCTGCCGCCCGACGTGCACGCTGTCGGCGGGTGCTGGGCGCGGCGCCGGTGCCAGGCAGGCGTGCAGCAGTGCTGCCGCCGCCTGCCAGCGGTGGGCGAGGGCCGAGGCCGCCGGTGAGGAGCGAGGCCTTGGGCGTGTGCGGGGATGTCTCCTGCCCGCCGGCGCCCAGGGTTGGCGAGACGGGAGGCTGCGAACCGCCCGCTGCGGCAGGCTCCCGCTCAGCTGGAGGCGAGCCGGGTCTGGGCAGCCCCCGGGAGCCAGCCGAGAGCTGGCAGAAGGGAAGAGGGGAAGGAGGCGGACACCCGCCCAGGCGCAGCCACCGGCGGCCCCCCCAACTCGCGAGAGCTCCCCCCGAGCCTCCCCTGGCCCCGCAGCTGCCCCCAGCGCCGGCACCTCCCCTGAGGCCTGTCCCGTAGCCCCAGGCCGCCCCCAAGCCCTGTCACGATGGCGGCAAGCTGGCCCTCGAACGCGCTTGGTTCTCCCTTAACGACGCGGGCGCCGTTAGCAGCCCTGCCAGGAAGGAGCTACAGCCCCTCCGTGTAGAAGGGCTGCAGCCCCAGGGGATGGTGCTGCTGTGGCATGCCTGTTTGAGAAAGCTGATGAGCTGCTGCAAGGATGGTTTCCAACCGAGCAGTGCAACAGGTTGACAGTCAGTTGGAGTCAGTCCCCATCGAGGCAGCTCCCGGGCGTTTTTGGAGAGCTGGTGGAGAGGAAGCAGGAAGAGAGGCAGGAGATGGCTGCCCCCACCCCTCCAGGTACCTGGAGGCCTTCCCACCCCCGCAGCCACAGACTGCCCCCGAGGCCTGTCCTCAGGGCAGGGAGCTGGCCCTTGAATAGGCTTTATTCTCCATAAAAGCAGGTGCCATTAGCATGAGTTTGGGGAAAGAGCAGCGGCTCCAGGAGCACCTGCAGCAGGAGGGCTTCCTGCCTGAGGAGAGCTACCATAATCGCTAGGGATAACAGCTGCTTGTTCTTTCCCTCTCCCAGAGGCAGCACTGAGGACTTGGTTGTCGGTTTGTCTCCGGGGATGTTGTTCACGCATCTGGCTCAGGTTTGTGTGGCTTGCCTTTGCCCTCATCCTCGTAGCAGCTTGGGCAAAAAGGGACAGCTGGAGGGCTTACTGACTGTGGGCAGGAGCTGCCGCGGCTGAAGCTGGAGAGGCCAGAAAAAGGTAAAGTGCCTGAAGAATAAAACCCAGGGGATCCAGCTGACAGCCGCCTCCAGCTGCGGACAGGAGAGAGCCTGCCTCTCCGGGTGAGGAAGGATCCCTCTTAGCGTAGTCCTCAGCAGATCGGATCACCAGTGTGCGCAGCAGGGTCTCTACGCGTAACCAAAAGCGCGGGATGGTTATGGAGCGTGTGCGCGTGTGAGGCTATGTATGTGGGAAGCCTCATGTTGTAAGGGCTGTAAGATGCCAAACTAGACTTTTAGGTGGACGACAGTCAATGGACCGGAGCCACAGAGGAGGAAGGGAGGGGGAGAGAGAGACAGAGAAAGATGCACCTGAACTGTCAAATTCTCCAAGCAGCTCCGAGAGCGGGAGCTGCGTTGAGTCCTGGGGCCCTGTCGCCTCTCTTCTGCATCCCAGTCCCTCCCTGTCCCCCCCCCTTTCTCTTTCTCTCACTGCTGTCATTTTTGCCGCTTCCCTGTACCTCTCCCTCTCTCCTTCTCCAAGTCTCCCTCTTCCCCTGTCATTCTGCCTCTCCATCTTCTTCTTTCTGTGCTTCTGCCCTGTTCCCCCTCACGCTTTTTTTTTATCCTCTGTCTCTGTCCTGCAGCCCGTCACTCTTTTTGTCTTTCTCCGCCTGTCCGTCTGTCTTCCTGTCCCAATTCTTTTTATTTCCTCCCTGCCTGCCTTTTAGCCCTTCACAATTCCCACCCCCCGCACCTCTCTCTGTCTGGCGCCATGTCCCTATTTTGAAATTCCTCTCTCTCTGCCCTGTATTCTAGATATACTTTTTCTGTCTTAGATTTTCTCATTCCAGGTCCCTGTCCCTGTGTTTGAATTTCTTCCCTCTCTGGCCTATAGCCTGTTTTTTCCCCTTTACCGTTCTCTCTCTGTCTGGCTCCCTGTCCTTTAGTTCCTCTGTCTCTGCCCTTTTAGCTCATGGAGGTTTTTTGGTATTTCTCAGTCTCTTTCTGTCCACCTCACTGTCCCCTTTTTTTAACTCCTCCCTCTCTGCCCTGTGGCCCATCGCTATTCTTTGCTCTTCTCCATCTCTCTCGGCCTGCTTCCCGGTCCCTTCCTCCTCTCTGGCCTGTAGCCCATGGCTATTTTTTTTTTTTTTTTCTTCCGCTCTGCTTCTGTCTCTCTCTGTGGCTCCCTTTCCCTATTCTTCAATCCCCCCTCTTTGTCCCGTAGCAGCTGGCTGTTGTATTGTCTTGGTAGCTGGGGTGGGTAGGGGCTGCAGGGCTGGGTTCTGTGAGAAGACACCAGGAGTTGCCCCCGCGTTGGATGCAGCCAGTTCCAGCTCAGAGACCGCTCTGCTGCTGGTCAAAGCTGAGCCCATCAGCAATGCTGATAGTGCCTCTGGGATGACGTATTTAAGAAGGGCTAAAAAATGCTGTGCAGAAGCTGTGATAGAGAAAATGCGAGTGTGAAACAGCCCTGCAGACTGTGTGTAGCTTTGTGGTTTGGTTTGTGCTGTGTACCTGTCCACCTTCCCCCCATCATTTGTTGTCCCGGCTCCCTGTCCCTGTTGTTTCATTCCTCCCTCCCTGCCCTGTTCTTTGTTGCTTTTTTGTCTCTCTCTCTCTCTCTTCCTCTCTGTGGAAAGGGCATCTGCCTGACCATTGCTGAAGAGAGAGACAAGAGACTGGCAGCCAAGCAGGTGAACTGCAGCTTGGGCCGCCAGTGGTCCTTTCAGTATATTAATTAAACCATTTACCAAATGGCTGTGTGACTGGCTGGGGAGCATCGCAGGGCTGAGGGGAGCCGTGCCATGCCAGTGCGAGGCCACACTCTGCTCTCTGGAAGGGCCTGCTGGTCTGGGGAGGCTCCTGGCGATCCGAGCAACTGCCAGAGCCATCTTCCAGAAAGGTGAGGAGGAGCGGTGGGAGAACCTCCAGGCTGCTCTGACCCCGGGAAGGTGGTTGCACAACCGCTCCTGGATGTCGTTCCCAGGGACGTGCTGGAGGAGCAGGGGACTGGGAAGAGCCAGCTGGGCTCTTCCCGGGGCCAATGGTGCCAGACAGGCTTGAGGCCCTCTGGGATTGCCCCCGACCGGGGCCCTGAGCAGAGAGGGGAGGCTCTGCAACCAGCACCAGCGGTGGGTGGTACATTGGCCGGTCAGTTGGGCGCCAGGGGTGGTGGCGCTCGGCGTCCCAAGCCTGGCTGGCGGCTGCTTACAGGGGAGGTCCCTGACGGGCTGCTCTTGTTCAGTGGCTTTCCTCGGAGGTGGAGCGTGCAAGGGATCGCGCTGCCAGCCAGGCCAGGGGAGGTCCCCACGCTGGGGGTGGCAGTGGCGATGCTGGCGGTTGGGCTGCTCTTGGGAGGGACTTGGCTGGAGCAGTGGAATGGGCTGCCGGGGACCCCAGGAAGTCTGGCAAAGGCAAGCGCCAAGCACTGGCCTGGGGATGGGCAGAGGTGCGGCTGGGGCCGGGTGGCTGGATAGCAGCAGTGGCTGTGGGAAAGGCCCCGGAGGCCAAGGCGCACAGGGGTGGGCAGCGTGCCTGGGCAGCAAGGACAGGCCTGCAGCCCGGGCTGTGCTGCAAAGGCGTGGGTGGCACCGTGGGGAAGGGGTTCCTCCGCGCCGCTGGGCCCAGGGGAGGCCGTGCCTGGGCGCTGGCTGTGGGCTGGGGCTGCCCGGGTCCCGGCAGACACAGCCACGGTGGAGCGAGGCCAGCGGAGGCCCCAGCTGGTTGGGAGCTGGAGCACCGGAGGCACGGGCAGAGGCCAAGGGCGTAGGCTCTGCTCAGCCTGGAGAAGAGGGAGCACAGGGGCTCTCCAGCTCTGCTTGCCTGTCTTTCTCCCGAGATGGAACAGGTGCTGACGAGCACTGGGGGAAAATTGTCATCTTTTATTGGCCTCGGAAAGCTTTCACAGCCGAGCGGAGGCTGGCAGCAGAATGTCCTCAGGGCAGCTGAATGCCTGGGGCGCTATCCATGCACCCATCCCTCGCGTGCCTCCCCTTGCCACTCCTTGTGGATGCTGTGCAGGCTCAGGGCCAGCTGCCATCTTCGGAGAGCCACATGGTGCTGGCAGCGGGGCGCTGTTCCTCTTGCTGTCCCGTGATGCAGGTACAGCGGAAAGCTGTGCGCAGAGCCCGGAGCGCCCTCCTGAAGAAGGAGGGCCATCGCCGTCGAGCTGGGGGGTGTGGGAGTGCGGCCATGCCTGTGGGGGAAGGAGAGCTGTAGGCAAGGGGCTCCTCTCCTTGAGGCTCTCCAGCCAAGGGAGACTCGGTGTCCTGAGGCGCTGCAGGTGTTCTTGCTGCCGTTGCCACACCCGTGCTTTGTGCCAGGTCCCGCTGTGGTGCCGGCTGCTGCCTGGGACTCTGGCTCGCAGTGAAAGCCTTGCCCAGGGCCTCATTCACGAGGCACCGGGCTGTCTCCCGCAGAGCTGCCTCATAGGCTGCGGGGCTGTGCGGGGCAGGTTCCTGGCTCTCTGCCTGCGCTGCTCTTGAAGCCTGGGCGTGCAGGAGGGTGGCCATGCCTGTGGGGGAAGGAGAGCTGTAGGCAAGGGGCTCCTCTCCTTGAGGCTCTCCAGCCAAGGGAGACTCGGTGTCCTGAGGCGCTGCAGGTGTCCTTGCTGCCGTTGCCACATCCATGCTTTGCGCCAGGTCCCGCTGTGGCACCGGCTGCTGCCTGGGTCCCCGGCTCCCAGTGAAAGGCTTGCCCAGGGCCTCATTCACGAGGCACCGGGCTGTCTCCCGCAGAGCTGCCTCATAGGCTGCGGGGCTGTGCGGGGCAGGTTCCTGGCTCTCTGCCTGTGCTGCGCCGGCCTGCTCGCCCAAGACAGGAGAAGCTGGTGCCTTGCCCTCCACTTGTGCCCCGGGAGCACAGTGCCCCTCTTCCTCAGGAGCTCTGGCCAGGGCAGAAGCTGCCAGCTCGGGATCCGTGAGCCCTGCCGGGGCAGGAGACGCGCTCTGCAGGTCGCTGTCTGCCTCTCCTGCTGCCTCTGTGCCTGTGCTGCTGGGCCAGCTGGGCCCCTCCTGGGGACCAGTGTGGTCATCCTGGAAGAGCTCCGGGACCAAGGGGTTGACCCAGATGTTGTAGAAGGTGGTGTCTTCCCCTTGGGACAGCTCTCTGTTGCTGCCTTCTTCCCACTCCTCCTCCTCGGCCAAGGCCCCTGGCTTGTCCTCTGGCACTTGTGGGACTGTCCCCCCTGCTGCCCCCGCCTGCTGCTTGCTGGGGACATGAGCTTCCAGCTGCTCCAGCACATCCTGCTTGCTGGTGGCGTCCTTCAGGAGCTCCACGTGTGTCAGCTCTGGCTGCCATGGGTTGGAAAATGAGTTCTCCTTGCAGATCTGAAAGGAGAGGGGGGGGATTTGTAAAGGTAGCCTGGCTGCCACCAGGAAATGCCTGCTGGGGACTGGCCAGCAGCAGCTGCTGGGACAGGGATGCTGGAGATGATCGGGCCGCATCTGTGCGGCCCAGCGGCTGGCCCCAGGTAGAGGGAGGCTTCGTCCCATGCCATCCCGTGCCATCCCATCCTTGGCCCTCACCTGGCTGGGTCTGACGCTGAGCTGCCCCAACTGCGTCAGGGAGGAATGGTGCTCCCTGCCCTCCTGCTGCTGGAGCTCACTCTCCTCTAGGCCATCCTGCTGCTGCTGCAGGGTGGCTTTCCTGAGCTGCGCCAGGCAGCTCCTCTCCAGCTCCTCCAGAGGCTCCATCTTGATGGATGGGATGGTCAGATGCTCCTCAACAGCCTTGTGGTGCACCTGCAACGACCTGCCATTGATGCACGCCACCGGCGTTGCTGGGTCATGCTCTGCCGCTCTTTCCCAGTGCCCAGGCTCCGCGTGCCTGCCCAGGGAGGCTGGCACAGGGGTCCTGCTGGCAGCACCGATGCCTTTGTGTGCATGGGGATCAGGCGTGGGCTGAGCTGCAGGGGCCTCCCTGCTGTCGGCCACCCAGACCTCGTCTGTTCTTGCTGTTGTTGCCACAGCCCTGCTGTGTGTCCGGTCCCGCAGTGGCGCTGGCTGCTGGCTGTGTCCCCGGCTCCCAGTGAAAGCCTTGTCCAGGGCCTCATTCACGAGGCACCGGGCTGTCTCCTTCAGAGCTGCCTCATAGGCTGCGGGGCTGTGCGGGGCAGGTTCCTGGCTCTCTGCCTGTGCTGCTCTTGAAGCCTGGGCGTGCAGGAGCGTGGCCATGCCTGTGGGGGAAGGAGAGCTGTAGGCAAGGGGCTCCTCTCCTTGAGGCTCTCCAGCCAAGGGAGACTCGGTGTCCTGAGGCGCTGCAGGTGTCCTTGCTGCCGTTGCCACATCCATGCTTTGTGCCAGGTCCCGCTGTGGCACCGGCTGCTGCCTGGGTCCCCGGCTCCCAGTGAAAGGCTTGCCCAGGGCCTCATTCACGAGGCACCGGGCTGTCTCCCGCAGAGCTGCCTCATAGGCTGCGGGGCTGTGCGGGGCAGGTTCCTGGCTCTCTGCCTGTGCTGCGCCGGCCTGCTCGCCCAAGACAGGAGAAGCTGGTGCCTTGCCCTCCACTTGTGCCCCGGGAGCACAGTGCCCCTCTTCCTCAGGAGCTCTGGCCAGGGCAGAAGCTGCCAGCTCGGGATCCGTGAGCCCTGCCGGGGCAGGAGACGCGCTCTGCAGGTCGCTGTCTGCCTCTCCTGCTGCCTCTGTGCCTGTGCTGCTGGGCCAGCCGGGCCCCTCCTGGGGACCAGTGTGGTCATCCTGGAAGAGCTCCGGGACCAAGGGGTTGACCCAGATGTTGTAGAAGGTGGTGTCTTCCCCTTGGGACAGCTCTCTGTTGCTGCCTTCTTCCCACTCCTCCTCCTCGGCCAAGGCCCCTGGCTTGTCCTCTGGCACTTGTGGGACTGTCCCCCCTGCTGCCCCCGCCTGCTGCTTGCTGGGGGCATGAGCTTCCAGCTGCTCCAGCACATCCTGCTTGCTGGTGGCATCCTTCAGGAGCTCCACGTGTGTCAGCTCTGGCTGCCATGGGTTGGAAAATGAGTTCTCCTTGCAGATCTGAAAGGAGAGCGGGGGGATTTGTAAAGGTAGCCTGGCTGCCACCAGGAAATGCCTGCTGGGGACTGGCCAGCAGCAGCTGCTGGGACAGGGATGCTGGAGATGATCGGGCCGCATCTGTGCGGCCCAGCGGCTGGCCCCAGGTAGAGGGAGGCTTCGTCCCATGCCATCCCGTGCCATCCCATCCTTGGCCCTCACCTGGCTGGGTCTGATGCTGAGCTGCCCCAACTGCGTCAGGGCGGAATGGTGCTCCCTGCCCTCCTGCTGTTGGAGCTCACTCTCCTCTAGGCCATCCTGCTGCTGCTGCAGGGTGGCTTTCCTGAGCTGCGCCAGGCAGCTCCTCTCCAGCTCCTCCAGAGGCTCCATCTTGATGGATGGGATGGCCAGATGGCTGGGTCCCCGGCTCCCAGTGAAAACCTTGCCCAGGACCTCACTCACGAGGCACCAGGCTGTGTCCTTCACTGCAGGGCTGTGTGGGCCATGCCTCCAGCTCTCCAGCCTCGTGGCTGTGTCCCGGTCACCGTGGATGCCCCGAGCAGGGGGGACAAGCTGTTGGTGGCCACGGGCTGTGGTGCTGATGGCCGTTTCCCTGCCCCTGGCAGAAGATGCAGAGGGTGCTGCTGGCAGAGGCGGCAGCTTGGGGCAGGTGCTGGCAGCTCCTGGTAGCCGAGCTGCGGGTTCGTGCCCGGGTGCTGCTGCCTGCCTGGGGAGAGGCGGCAAGGCTGGCAGACGGTCTGCCTCGTCCCGCGTCACCCTGCTGCAGGGCGGTGCCACCCTGCGCGCCAGGCTGTCCGTCTGCAAGAGAAGCCGAGGAGAGAGGCTGTGTGACTGTGGGCCTTGCCCCCGGGGCCCCAGCTTGAAGTGCTCCTGCAGCTGGGCTCCCCTGCCAGCCCCCCCGGGCAGCGCTCAGCCCCGCAGGCGGCTGCCGCCCTGCTCCAGAGCCGCCTGGGGAGAGGGCTGGTCCCCCTGTGGCCCACTACGACTCCCGGGAGTGCCGGCATGGGGGGCTCAGCTTGCTAGAGGGCCCGGGCCCGCCTGTCCCCTCCTGCACCTCCCGCCTGCCCGTCGGCAGCTCCTGGGCTCGGGAAGACGTTAGGCCCTGTCTCCCTCGGGCTCCCTACCTGTGCGCGGTGGCTCCCAGCGGCCTGCGAGCTTCCTGGGCAGGGGAGCCGTGGCAGTCTGTCCCCGTGGAGGGATGAGACTCTGCTCTGTCTGCCCTGCGGCTCTCCCTGTGGCTGTCTGCGGTCCATCTGCGGGCAGGAGGAGGAGGAGGCATGGGATGGAGGTGGCTGCCTTGGCACAGCGGCTGCTACAGTGCCAGCAAGCCTGTCCCCGGCACCAAGGCAGCTCCGTGCGGCCCCGTCCCACCACCGGCCTCTCCCTCCTGCCCCGTCCCTCACCTGGCGCCTCCTCTGCCGGCTCTGCGGCCTGTCGGTGGACTGGGATTGGGCTGTCGCCTCCTCATCCATGGGCATCTTTGGCGTCCTCTGCCGCAGACCTGCCACGGGCACCCAGGGGAGATACTGCCTCCTGAGGGAGGTGCTCTCCTGGGAGTGGGCACCCCAGGGCTCTCGCTCCTTAAATGCCCCCACGGTCATCGCGGGGACCCCCGTCACAATGGCCTCTGGGCACGACGACGCCCCCACATCACAAAGCCCCGGCGGTCGCTGTGGAGACGCCCGCGCCCACTACCGGCTGGGACCGGCACGGGGCAGCCCCTGCTCTCCCCTCACAGACGCCCCAGCAGGCCCGAGCCGACACCTCCCACGTACCCCCGGTGCCCGCGGCCTCTGCAGAGCCCCGAATTGCCCCGGCATGTCTCATGAGACCCCCACCTGGAGTACTGTGTTCAGCTCTGGAGTCCTCAGTACAGTCAAGACACAGACCTGTTGGAGCAGGTCCAGAGGAGGGCCACAAAAATGATCAGAGGGATGGAAAACTTCTATGAGGAAAGGCTGAGAGAGTTGGGGTTGTTCATCCTGGAGGAGAAAAGGCTCTGGAGAGACCTTATTGCGGCTTTTCAATACTTAATGGGGGCTTAAAAGGAAGTTGGGGACAGACGTTTTAGCAGGGCCTGTTGCGACAGGACAAGGGGTAATGGTTTTAAACTAAAACAGAGTAGGTTCAGACTAGATGTAAGGAAGGAATTTTTTATGATGAGGGTGGTGAAACACTGGCACAGGTTGCCCAGAGAGGTGGTAGACGCCCCATCCCTGGAAACATTCAAGGTCAGGTTGGACGGGGCTCTGAGCAACCTGATCTAGTGGAAGATGTCCCTGCTCATTGTGGGGGCGAGGGGGGGTGTGTGTTGCAGTAGATGACCTTCAAAGGGCCCTTCCAACCCAAACTATTCCATGATCGCTGGTTTTTCGTTCTCCATCTCTTTGTCCTGATCTTGCTCTCCCTCTGTATTCGTCAATCCCTCCGGCTTGTTGCCTATCTCTTTCTCTCCTTCCTTCCTTATTCCTCTCATTCAATTTCTCTCTCAGTCCATCTGTTTTGCCCCACGCTCATCATTTTCCCTCTTTTTCCCTCTGTCCTGCTCCCTGACCCTGTTTTTCTCCTGCCGTGTCCCTGCAGGGCTCCTCATCCCTTTTTTATGGATTTCTCCATCTCTCAGTCCTTTTCCCTGTACCTTTCTTTCTCTGCTCCTCAGTCCTTCTCCCTCATCTTATTTTTATCTTTCTGTTCCTCCGTCCTGCTCCCCATCCCTGTATTTTCGTTCTCTGCATCTGCTGCTCCAGTAATGACTGCTGAGTTGTCCCAGGGGAAGGGTGAGTGTATAGGCAGCAAGCCCCAGAGCAGGCTCGCTCCCGGGACTTATACGCATTAACGAATAAACAGCTTCTGTCTCCTTTGCCCTCACGGCTGTGGTTGTAGTCCTTTGGACTTGGTGAGTGGCTGTCAGAGAGTCCAGGGGAGCAGGCTACTTCGTGGGTGTAAGGGGCTGTGGCTGCAGCTGTGGGCTGGGGCTGGAGGAGCCCCAGGTGGGGCCAGTGAGGCTGGTGGTGATGGCCCCTCCCTGTAAAGGGGCTGCTACTGGTGCTGCCCTGCCCTGCCCTGCCCTGCCCGGGTCAGTGTGAGCCAAGGGAGGAGCGGAGCAGTCACGGAGCGTGGCCAGGCTGCAGCTGCAGGGAGGGAGAAAAGGTGAGCGGGGCAGGGCGTCCCTTTTGGACCGCGAACGTCCCGGGCGGTGGTGGCCCCGGGGGTGGGGGGTGCCTCTGCCGAGTGCCAGGGTCGGGTGCTGGGGACTGGCTGGGGGCCAGGGAGCCCCTGCGGAGGGAGGGGCACGGGGTCCGGTGGCGGAGCTGCGCAATGAACTGGCGGGGAAAGCCCCGGGGAAGGTGGCAGGGCCGGCGGGGGCCTTGTCGGATGCGTGGGGCGGCAGGGAAGCGGCGGGGCCGTGCCGTGTGGGAACCAGGAGGCGGGGGCAGCCCGGGGCCGGAGCCGGGGGAAGGGGCGGGGGGCTGCGCAGTGTCGGAGCCGGGCGGCGCGGGCAGCCCGGAGCAGCGCTGTGGAGCGCGGGGGCTGCGCTCGCGTCTCGGCGGGCTTCCGAGTGCGGCGGAGGGCGGGTACTGCAGGTGTCCCTGCAGGGTCAGGAAGCAGGGCGGGCTGCCTCTGGCGGCATGCCGGGAGCTGCCGGTCGGCGGGGGGTTGTTCGAGAGCATGCCGGGAGGTGTAGTCTTCCGGCAGGGGGCTGCCAGGCGGCCATGCTGCGTTTGTCAGTGCATGCCGGGAGGTGTACTTTTGGCGGAGAAGATGTGCGTCGGTAGCGCATGCGCAGTGTGGCGCTCGCCCGTGCTCACTGCTGCCGCCTGGTGAACACCGCCGGTACTGCAGGCGGGGCGCCGTGGGTGCGCGGCCGCGTGCCGGTGAGGGCGATGCGCTCCCGCGGTGCCTGCGAGGTGCTGCCCCCCGGTAAGGAAAAGCCGCTGCCGCCCGACGTGCACGCTGTCGGCGGGTGCTGGGCGCGGCGCCGGTGCCAGGCAGGCGTGCAGCAGTGCTGCCGCCGCCTGCCAGCGGTGGGCGAGGGCCGAGGCCGCCGGTGAGGAGCGAGGCCTTGGGCGTGTGCGGGGATGTCTCCTGCCCGCCGGCGCCCAGGGTTGGCGAGACGGGAGGCTGCGAACCGCCCGCTGCGGCAGGCTCCCGCTCAGCTGGAGGCGAGCCGGGTCTGGGCAGCCCCCGGGAGCCAGCCGAGAGCTGGCAGAAGGGAAGAGGGGAAGGAGGCGGACACCCGCCCAGGCGCAGCCACCGGCGGCCCCCCCAACTCGCGAGAGCTCCCCCCGAGCCTCCCCTGGCCCCGCAGCTGCCCCCAGCGCCGGCACCTCCCCTGAGGCCTGTCCCGTAGCCCCAGGCCGCCCCCAAGCCCTGTCACGATGGCGGCAAGCTGGCCCTCGAACGCGCTTGGTTCTCCCTTAACGACGCGGGCGCCGTTAGCAGCCCTGCCAGGAAGGAGCTACAGCCCCTCCGTGTAGAAGGGCTGCAGCCCCAGGGGATGGTGCTGCTGTGGCATGCCTGTTTGAGAAAGCTGATGAGCTGCTGCAAGGATGGTTTCCAACCGAGCAGTGCAACAGGTTGACAGTCAGTTGGAGTCAGTCCCCATCGAGGCAGCTCCCGGGCGTTTTTGGAGAGCTGGTGGAGAGGAAGCAGGAAGAGAGGCAGGAGATGGCTGCCCCCACCCCTCCAGGTACCTGGAGGCCTTCCCACCCCCGCAGCCACAGACTGCCCCCGAGGCCTGTCCTCAGGGCAGGGAGCTGGCCCTTGAATAGGCTTTATTCTCCATAAAAGCAGGTGCCATTAGCATGAGTTTGGGGAAAGAGCAGCGGCTCCAGGAGCACCTGCAGCAGGAGGGCTTCCTGCCTGAGGAGAGCTACCATAATCGCTAGGGATAACAGCTGCTTGTTCTTTCCCTCTCCCAGAGGCAGCACTGAGGACTTGGTTGTCGGTTTGTCTCCGGGGATGTTGTTCACGCATCTGGCTCAGGTTTGTGTGGCTTGCCTTTGCCCTCATCCTCGTAGCAGCTTGGGCAAAAAGGGACAGCTGGAGGGCTTACTGACTGTGGGCAGGAGCTGCCGCGGCTGAAGCTGGAGAGGCCAGAAAAAGGTAAAGTGCCTGAAGAATAAAACCCAGGGGATCCAGCTGACAGCCGCCTCCAGCTGCGGACAGGAGAGAGCCTGCCTCTCCGGGTGAGGAAGGATCCCTCTTAGCGTAGTCCTCAGCAGATCGGATCACCAGTGTGCGCAGCAGGGTCTCTACGCGTAACCAAAAGCGCGGGATGGTTATGGAGCGTGTGCGCGTGTGAGGCTATGTATGTGGGAAGCCTCATGTTGTAAGGGCTGTAAGATGCCAAACTAGACTTTTAGGTGGACGACAGTCAATGGACCGGAGCCACAGAGGAGGAAGGGAGGGGGAGAGAGAGACAGAGAAAGATGCACCTGAACTGTCAAATTCTCCAAGCAGCTCCGAGAGCGGGAGCTGCGTTGAGTCCTGGGGCCCTGTCGCCTCTCTTCTGCATCCCAGTCCCTCCCTGTCCACCCCCCTTTCTCTTTCTCTCACTGCTGTCATTTTTGCCGCTTCCCTGTACCTCTCCCTCTCTCCTTCTCCAAGTCTCCCTCTTCCCCTGTCATTCTGCCTCTCCATCTTCTTCTTTCTGTGCTTCTGCCCTGTTCCCCCTCACGCTTTTTTTTTATCCTCTGTCTCTGTCCTGCAGCCCGTCACTCTTTTTGTCTTTCTCCGCCTGTCCGTCTGTCTTCCTGTCCCAATTCTTTTTATTTCCTCCCTGCCTGCCTTTTAGCCCTTCACAATTCCCACCCCCCGCACCTCTCTCTGTCTGGCGCCATGTCCCTATTTTGAAATTCCTCTCTCTCTGCCCTGTATTCTAGATATACTTTTTCTGTCTTAGATTTTCTCATTCCAGGTCCCTGTCCCTGTGTTTGAATTTCTTCCCTCTCTGGCCTATAGCCTGTTTTTTCCCCTTTACCGTTCTCTCTCTGTCTGGCTCCCTGTCCTTTAGTTCCTCTGTCTCTGCCCTTTTAGCTCATGGAGGTTTTTTGGTATTTCTCAGTCTCTTTCTGTCCACCTCACTGTCCCCTTTTTTTAACTCCTCCCTCTCTGCCCTGTGGCCCATCGCTATTCTTTGCTCTTCTCCATCTCTCTCGGCCTGCTTCCCGGTCCCTTCCTCCTCTCTGGCCTGTAGCCCATGGCTATTTTTTTTTTTTTTTCTTCCGCTCTGCTTCTGTCTCTCTCTGTGGCTCCCTTTCCCTATTCTTCAATCCCCCCTCTTTGTCCCGTAGCAGCTGGCTGTTGTATTGTCTTGGTAGCTGGGGTGGGTAGGGGCTGCAGGGCTGGGTTCTGTGAGAAGACACCAGGAGTTGCCCCCGCGTTGGATGCAGCCAGTTCCAGCTCAGAGACCACTCTGCTGCTGGTCAAAGCTGAGCCCATCAGCAATGCTGATAGTGCCTCTGGGATGACGTATTTAAGAAGGGCTAAAAAATGCTGTGCAGAAGCTGTGATAGAGAAAATGCGAGTGTGAAACAGCCCTGCAGACTGTGTGTAGCTTTGTGGTTTGGTTTGTGCTGTGTACCTGTCCACCTTCCCCCCATCATTTGTTGTCCCGGCTCCCTGTCCCTGTTGTTTCATTCCTCCCTCCCTGCCCTGTTCTTTGTTGCTTTTTTGTCTCTCTCTCTCTCTCTTCCTCTCTGTGGAAAGGGCATCTGCCTGACCATTGCTGAAGAGAGAGACAAGAGACTGGCAGCCAAGCAGGTGAACTGCAGCTTGGGCCGCCAGTGGTCCTTTCAGTATATTAATTAAACCATTTACCAAATGGCTGTGTGACTGGCTGGGGAGCATCGCAGGGCTGAGGGGAGCCGTGCCATGCCAGTGCGAGGCCACACTCTGCTCTCTGGAAGGGCCTGCTGGTCTGGGGAGGCTCCTGGCGATCCGAGCAACTGCCAGAGCCATCTTCCAGAAAGGTGAGGAGGAGCGGTGGGAGAACCTCCAGGCTGCTCTGACCCCGGGAAGGTGGTTGCACAACCGCTCCTGGATGTCGTTCCCAGGGACGTGCTGGAGGAGCAGGGGACTGGGAAGAGCCAGCTGGGCTCTTCCCGGGGCCAATGGTGCCAGACAGGCTTGAGGCCCTCTGGGATTGCCCCCGACCGGGGCCCTGAGCAGAGAGGGGAGGCTCTGCAACCAGCACCAGCGGTGGGTGGTACATTGGCCGGTCAGTTGGGCGCCAGGGGTGGTGGCGCTCGGCGTCCCAAGCCTGGCTGGCGGCTGCTTACAGGGGAGGTCCCTGACGGGCTGCTCTTGTTCAGTGGCTTTCCTCGGAGGTGGAGCGTGCAAGGGATCGCGCTGCCAGCCAGGCCAGGGGAGGTCCCCACGCTGGGGGTGGCAGTGGCGATGCTGGCGGTTGGGCTGCTCTTGGGAGGGACTTGGCTGGAGCAGTGGAATGGGCTGCCGGGGACCCCAGGAAGTCTGGCAAAGGCAAGCGCCAAGCACTGGCCTGGGGATGGGCAGAGGTGCGGCTGGGGCCGGGTGGCTGGATAGCAGCAGTGGCTGTGGGAAAGGCCCCGGAGGCCAAGGCGCACAGGGGTGGGCAGCGTGCCTGGGCAGCAAGGACAGGCCTGCAGCCCGGGCTGTGCTGCAAAGGCGTGGGTGGCACCGTGGGGAAGGGGTTCCTCCGCGCCGCTGGGCCCAGGGGAGGCCGTGCCTGGGCGCTGGCTGTGGGCTGGGGCTGCCCGGGTCCCGGCAGACACAGCCACGGTGGAGCGAGGCCAGCGGAGGCCCCAGCTGGTTGGGAGCTGGAGCACCGGAGGCACGGGCAGAGGCCAAGGGCGTAGGCTCTGCTCAGCCTGGAGAAGAGGGAGCACAGGGGCTCTCCAGCTCTGCTTGCCTGTCTTTCTCCCGAGATGGAACAGGTGCTGACGAGCACTGGGGGAAAATTGTCATCTTTTATTGGCCTCGGAAAGCTTTCACAGCCGAGCGGAGGCTGGCAGCAGAATGTCCTCAGGGCAGCTGAATGCCTGGGGCGCTATCCATGCACCCATCCCTCGCGTGCCTCCCCTTGCCACTCCTTGTGGATGCTGTGCAGGCTCAGGGCCAGCTGCCATCTTCGGAGAGCCACATGGTGCTGGCAGCGGGGCGCTGTTCCTCTTGCTGTCCCGTGATGCAGGTACAGCGGAAAGCTGTGCGCAGAGCCCGGAGCGCCCTCCTGAAGAAGGAGGGCCATCGCCGTCGAGCTGGGGGGTGTGGGAGTGCGGCCATGCCTGTGGGGGAAGGAGAGCTGTAGGCAAGGGGCTCCTCTCCTTGAGGCTCTCCAGCCAAGGGAGACTCGGTGTCCTGAGGCGCTGCAGGTGTTCTTGCTGCCGTTGCCACACCCGTGCTTTGTGCCAGGTCCCGCTGTGGTGCCGGCTGCTGCCTGGGACTCTGGCTCGCAGTGAAAGCCTTGCCCAGGGCCTCATTCACGAGGCACCGGGCTGTCTCCCGCAGAGCTGCCTCATAGGCTGCGGGGCTGTGCGGGGCAGGTTCCTGGCTCTCTGCCTGCGCTGCTCTTGAAGCCTGGGCGTGCAGGAGGGTGGCCATGCCTGTGGGGGAAGGAGAGCTGTAGGCAAGGGGCTCCTCTCCTTGAGGCTCTCCAGCCAAGGGAGACTCGGTGTCCTGAGGCGCTGCAGGTGTCCTTGCTGCCGTTGCCACATCCATGCTTTGCGCCAGGTCCCGCTGTGGCACCGGCTGCTGCCTGGGTCCCCGGCTCCCAGTGAAAGGCTTGCCCAGGGCCTCATTCACGAGGCACCGGGCTGTCTCCCGCAGAGCTGCCTCATAGGCTGCGGGGCTGTGCGGGGCAGGTTCCTGGCTCTCTGCCTGTGCTGCGCCGGCCTGCTCGCCCAAGACAGGAGAAGCTGGTGCCTTGCCCTCCACTTGTGCCCCGGGAGCACAGTGCCCCTCTTCCTCAGGAGCTCTGGCCAGGGCAGAAGCTGCCAGCTCGGGATCCGTGAGCCCTGCCGGGGCAGGAGACGCGCTCTGCAGGTCGCTGTCTGCCTCTCCTGCTGCCTCTGTGCCTGTGCTGCTGGGCCAGCTGGGCCCCTCCTGGGGACCAGTGTGGTCATCCTGGAAGAGCTCCGGGACCAAGGGGTTGACCCAGATGTTGTAGAAGGTGGTGTCTTCCCCTTGGGACAGCTCTCTGTTGCTGCCTTCTTCCCACTCCTCCTCCTCGGCCAAGGCCCCTGGCTTGTCCTCTGGCACTTGTGGGACTGTCCCCCCTGCTGCCCCCGCCTGCTGCTTGCTGGGGGCATGAGCTTCCAGCTGCTCCAGCACATCCTGCTTGCTGGTGGCGTCCTTCAGGAGCTCCACGTGTGTCAGCTCTGGCTGCCACGGGTTGGAAAATGAGTTCTCCTTGCAGATCTGAAAGGAGAGGGGGGGGATTTGTAAAGGTAGCCTGGCTGCCACCAGGAAATGCCTGCTGGGGACTGGCCAGCAGCAGCTGCTGGGACAGGGATGCTGGAGATGATCGGGCCGCATCTGTGCGGCCCAGCGGCTGGCCCCAGGTAGAGGGAGGCTTCGTCCCATGCCATCCCGTGCCATCCCATCCTTGGCCCTCACCTGGCTGGGTCTGACGCTGAGCTGCCCCAACTGCGTCAGGGAGGAATGGTGCTCCCTGCCCTCCTGCTGCTGGAGCTCACTCTCCTCTAGGCCATCCTGCTGCTGCTGCAGGGTGGCTTTCCTGAGCTGCGCCAGGCAGCTCCTCTCCAGCTCCTCCAGAGGCTCCATCTTGATGGATGGGATGGTCAGATGCTCCTCAACAGCCTTGTGGTGCACCTGCAACGACCTGCCATTGATGCACGCCACCGGCGTTGCTGGGTCATGCTCTGCCGCTCTTTCCCAGTGCCCAGGCTCCGCGTGCCTGCCCAGGGAGGCTGGCACAGGGGTCCTGCTGGCAGCACCGATGCCTTTGTGTGCATGGGGATCAGGCGTGGGCTGAGCTGCAGGGGCCTCCCTGCTGTCGGCCACCCAGACCTCGTCTGTTCTTGCTGTTGTTGCCACAGCCCTGCTGTGTGTCCGGTCCCGCAGTGGCGCTGGCTGCTGGCTGTGTCCCCGGCTCCCAGTGAAAGCCTTGTCCAGGGCCTCATTCACGAGGCACCGGGCTGTCTCCTTCAGAGCTGCCTCATAGGCTGCGGGGCTGTGCGGGGCAGGTTCCTGGCTCTCTGCCTGTGCTGCTCTTGAAGCCTGGGCGTGCAGGAGCGTGGCCATGCCTGTGGGGGAAGGAGAGCTGTAGGCAAGGGGCTCCTCTCCTTGAGGCTCTCCAGCCAAGGGAGACTCGGTGTCCTGAGGCGCTGCAGGTGTCCTTGCTGCCGTTGCCACATCCATGCTTTGTGCCAGGTCCCGCTGTGGCACCGGCTGCTGCCTGGGTCCCCGGCTCCCAGTGAAAGGCTTGCCCAGGGCCTCATTCACGAGGCACCGGGCTGTCTCCCGCAGAGCTGCCTCATAGGCTGCGGGGCTGTGCGGGGCAGGTTCCTGGCTCTCTGCCTGTGCTGCGCCGGCCTGCTCGCCCAAGACAGGAGAAGCTGGTGCCTTGCCCTCCACTTGTGCCCCGGGAGCACAGTGCCCCTCTTCCTCAGGAGCTCTGGCCAGGGCAGAAGCTGCCAGCTCGGGATCCGTGAGCCCTGCCGGGGCAGGAGACGCGCTCTGCAGGTCGCTGTCTGCCTCTCCTGCTGCCTCTGTGCCTGTGCTGCTGGGCCAGCCGGGCCCCTCCTGGGGACCAGTGTGGTCATCCTGGAAGAGCTCCGGGACCAAGGGGTTGACCCAGATGTTGTAGAAGGTGGTGTCTTCCCCTTGGGACAGCTCTCTGTTGCTGCCTTCTTCCCACTCCTCCTCCTCGGCCAAGGCCCCTGGCTTGTCCTCTGGCACTTGTGGGACTGTCCCCCCTGCTGCCCCCGCCTGCTGCTTGCTGGGGGCATGAGCTTCCAGCTGCTCCAGCACATCCTGCTTGCTGGTGGCGTCCTTCAGGAGCTCCACGTGTGTCAGCTCTGGCTGCCACGGGTTGGAAAATGAGTTCTCCTTGCAGATCTGAAAGGAGAGGGGGGGGATTTGTAAAGGTAGCCTGGCTGCCACCAGGAAATGCCTGCTGGGGACTGGCCAGCAGCAGCTGCTGGGACAGGGATGCTGGAGATGATCGGGCCGCATCTGTGCGGCCCAGCGGCTGGCCCCAGGTAGAGGGAGGCTTCGTCCCATGCCATCCCGTGCCATCCCATCCTTGGCCCTCACCTGGCTGGGTCTGATGCTGAGCTGCCCCAACTGCGTCAGGGAGGAATGGTGCTCCCTGCCCTCCTGCTGTTGGAGCTCACTCTCCTCTAGGCCATCCTGCTGCTGCTGCAGGGTGGCTTTCCTGAGCTGCGCCAGGCAGCTCCTCTCCAGCTCCTCCAGAGGCTCCATCTTGATGGATGGGATGGCCAGATGGCTGGGTCCCCGGCTCCCAGTGAAAACCTTGCCCAGGACCTCACTCACGAGGCACCAGGCTGTGTCCTTCACTGCAGGGCTGTGTGGGCCATGCCTCCAGCTCTCCAGCCTCGTGGCTGTGTCCCGGTCACCGTGGATGCCCCGAGCAGGGGGGACAAGCTGTTGGTGGCCACGGGCTGTGGTGCTGATGGCCGTTTCCCTGCCCCTGGCAGAAGATGCAGAGGGTGCTGCTGGCAGAGGCGGCAGCTTGGGGCAGGTGCTGGCAGCTCCTGGTAGCCGAGCTGCGGGTTCGTGCCCGGGTGCTGCTGCCTGCCTGGGGAGAGGCGGCAAGGCTGGCAGACGGTCTGCCTCGTCCCGCGTCACCCTGCTGCAGGGCGGTGCCACCCTGCGCGCCAGGCTGTCCGTCTGCAAGAGAAGCCGAGGAGAGAGGCTGTGTGACTGTGGGCCTTGCCCCCGGGGCCCCAGCTTGAAGTGCTCCTGCAGCTGGGCTCCCCTGCCAGCCCCCCCGGGCAGCGCTCAGCCCCGCAGGCGGCTGCCGCCCTGCTCCAGAGCCGCCTGGGGAGAGGGCTGGTCCCCCTGTGGCCCACTACGACTCCCGGGAGTGCCGGCATGGGGGGCTCAGCTTGCTAGAGGGCCCGGGCCCGCCTGTCCCCTCCTGCACCTCCCGCCTGCCCGTCGGCAGCTCCTGGGCTCGGGAAGACGTTAGGCCCTGTCTCCCTCGGGCTCCCTACCTGTGCGCGGTGGCTCCCAGCGGCCTGCGAGCTTCCTGGGCAGGGGAGCCGTGGCAGTCTGTCCCCGTGGAGGGATGAGACTCTGCTCTGTCTGCCCTGCGGCTCTCCCTGGGGCTGTCTGCGGTCCATCTGCGGGCAGGAGGAGGAGGAGGCATGGGATGGAGGTGGCTGCCTTGGCACAGCGGCTGCTACAGTGCCAGCAAGCCTGTCCCCGGCACCAAGGCAGCTCCGTGCGGCCCCGTCCCACCACCGGCCTCTCCCTCCTGCCCCGTCCCTCACCTGGCGCCTCCTCTGCCGGCTCTGCGGCCTGTCGGTGGACTGGGATTGGGCTGTCGCCTCCTCATCCATGGGCATCTTTGGCGTCCTCTGCCGCAGACCTGCCACGGGCACCCAGGGGAGATACTGCCTCCTGAGGGAGGTGCTCTCCTGGGAGTGGGCACCCCAGGGCTCTCGCTCCTTAAATGCCCCCACGGTCATCGCGGGGACCCCCGTCACAATGGCCTCTGGGCACGACGACGCCCCCACATCACAAAGCCCCGGCGGTCGCTGTGGAGACGCCCGCGCCCACTACCGGCTGGGACCGGCACGGGGCAGCCCCTGCTCTCCCCTCACAGACGCCCCAGCAGGCCCGAGCCGACACCTCCCACGTACCCCCGGTGCCCGCGGCCTCTGCAGAGCCCCGAATTGCCCCGGCATGTCTCATGAGACCCCCACCTGGAGTACTGTGTTCAGCTCTGGAGTCCTCAGTACAGTCAAGACACAGACCTGTTGGAGCAGGTCCAGAGGAGGGCCACAAAAATGATCAGAGGGATGGAAAACTTCTATGAGGAAAGGCTGAGAGAGTTGGGGTTGTTCATCCTGGAGGAGAAAAGGCTCTGGAGAGACCTTATTGCGGCTTTTCAATACTTAATGGGGGCTTAAAAGGAAGTTGGGGACAGACGTTTTAGCAGGGCCTGTTGCGACAGGACAAGGGGTAATGGTTTTAAACTAAAACAGAGTAGGTTCAGACTAGATGTAAGGAAGGAATTTTTTATGATGAGGGTGGTGAAACACTGGCACAGGTTGCCCAGAGAGGTGGTAGACGCCCCATCCCTGGAAACATTCAAGGTCAGGTTGGACGGGGCTCTGAGCAACCTGATCTAGTGGAAGATGTCCCTGCTCATTGTGGGGGCGAGGGGGGGTGTGTGTTGCAGTAGATGACCTTCAAAGGGCCCTTCCAACCCAAACTATTCCATGATCGCTGGTTTTTCGTTCTCCATCTCTTTGTCCTGATCTTGCTCTCCCTCTGTATTCGTCAATCCCTCCGGCTTGTTGCCTATCTCTTTCTCTCCTTCCTTCCTTATTCCTCTCATTCAATTTCTCTCTCAGTCCATCTGTTTTGCCCCACGCTCATCATTTTCCCTCTTTTTCCCTCTGTCCTGCTCCCTGACCCTGTTTTTCTCCTGCCGTGTCCCTGCAGGGCTCCTCATCCCTTTTTTATGGATTTCTCCATCTCTCGGTCCTTTTCCCTGTACCTTTCTTTCTCTGCTCCTCAGTCCTTCTCCCTCATCTTATTTTTATCTTTCTGTTCCTCCGTCCTGCTCCCCATCCCTGTATTTTCGTTCTGTGCATCTGCTGCTCCAGTAATGACTGCTGAGTTGTCCCAGGGGAAGGGTGAGTGTATAGGCAGCAAGCCCCAGAGCAGGCTCGCTCCCGGGACTTATACGCATTAACGAATAAACAGCTTCTGTCTCCTTTGCCCTCACGGCTGTGGTTGTAGTCCTTTGGACTTGGTGAGTGGCTGTCAGAGAGTCCAGGGGAGCAGGCTACTTCGTGGGTGTAAGGGGCTGTGGCTGCAGCTGTGGGCTGGGGCTGGAGGAGCCCTAGGTGGGGCCAGTGAGGCTGGTGGTGATGGCCCCTCCCTGTAAAGGGGCTGCTACTGGTGCTGCCCTGCCCTGCCCTGCCCGGGTCAGTGTGAGCCAAGGGAGGAGCGGAGCAGTCACGGAGCGTGGCCAGGCTGCAGCTGCAGGGAGGGAGAAAAGGTGAGCGGGGCAGGGCGTCCCTTTTGGACCGCGAACGTCCCGGGCGGTGGTGGCCCCGGGGGTGGGGGGTGCCTCTGCCGAGTGCCAGGGTCGGGTGCTGGGGACTGGCTGGGGGCCAGGGAGCCCCTGCGGAGGGAGGGGCACGGGGTCCGGTGGCGGAGCTGCGCAATGAACTGGCGGGGAAAGCCCCGGGGAAGGTGGCAGGGCCGGCGGGGGCCTTGTCGGATGCGTGGGGCGGCAGGGAAGCGGCGGGGCCGTGCCGTGTGGGAACCAGGAGGCGGGGGCAGCCCGGGGCCGGAGCCGGGGGAAGGGGCGGGGGGCTGCGCAGTGTCGGAGCCGGGCGGCGCGGGCAGCCCGGAGCAGCGCTGTGGAGCGCGGGGGCTGCGCTCGCGTCTCGGCGGGCTTCCGAGTGCGGCGGAGGGCGGGTACTGCAGGTGTCCCTGCAGGGTCAGGAAGCAGGGCGGGCTGCCTCTGGCGGCATGCCGGGAGCTGCCGGTCGGCGGGGGGTTGTTCGAGAGCATGCCGGGAGGTGTAGTCTTCCGGCAGGGGGCTGCCAGGCGGCCATGCTGCGTTTGTCAGTGCATGCCGGGAGGTGTACTTTTGGCGGAGAAGATGTGCGTCGGTAGCGCATGCGCAGTGTGGCGCTCGCCCGTGCTCACTGCTGCCGCCTGGTGAACACCGCCGGTACTGCAGGCGGGGCGCCGTGGGTGCGCGGCCGCGTGCCGGTGAGGGCGATGCGCTCCCGCGGTGCCTGCGAGGTGCTGCCCCCCGGTAAGGAAAAGCCGCTGCCGCCCGACGTGCACGCTGTCGGCGGGTGCTGGGCGCGGCGCCGGTGCCAGGCAGGCGTGCAGCAGTGCTGCCGCCGCCTGCCAGCGGTGGGCGAGGGCCGAGGCCGCCGGTGAGGAGCGAGGCCTTGGGCGTGTGCGGGGATGTCTCCTGCCCGCCGGCGCCCAGGGTTGGCGAGACGGGAGGCTGCGAACCGCCCGCTGCGGCAGGCTCCCGCTCAGCTGGAGGCGAGCCGGGTCTGGGCAGCCCCCGGGAGCCAGCCGAGAGCTGGCAGAAGGGAAGAGGGGAAGGAGGCGGACACCCGCCCAGGCGCAGCCACCGGCGGCCCCCCCAACTCGCGAGAGCTCCCCCCGAGCCTCCCCCGGCCCCGCAGCTGCCCCCAGCGCCGGCACCTCCCCTGAGGCCTGTCCCGTAGCCCCAGGCCGCCCCCAAGCCCTGTCACGATGGCGGCAAGCTGGCCCTCGAACGCGCTTGGTTCTCCCTTAACGACGCGGGCGCCGTTAGCAGCCCTGCCAGGAAGGAGCTACAGCCCCTCCGTGTAGAAGGGCTGCAGCCCCAGGGGATGGTGCTGCTGTGGCATGCCTGTTTGAGAAAGCTGATGAGCTGCTGCAAGGATGGTTTCCAACCGAGCAGTGCAACAGGTTGACAGTCAGTTGGAGTCAGTCCCCATCGAGGCAGCTCCCGGGCGTTTTTGGAGAGCTGGTGGAGAGGAAGCAGGAAGAGAGGCAGGAGATGGCTGCCCCCACCCCTCCAGGTACCTGGAGGCCTTCCCACCCCCGCAGCCACAGACTGCCCCCGAGGCCTGTCCTCAGGGCAGGGAGCTGGCCCTTGAATAGGCTTTATTCTCCATAAAAGCAGGTGCCATTAGCATGAGTTTGGGGAAAGAGCAGCGGCTCCAGGAGCACCTGCAGCAGGAGGGCTTCCTGCCTGAGGAGAGCTACCATAATCGCTAGGGATAACAGCTGCTTGTTCTTTCCCTCTCCCAGAGGCAGCACTGAGGACTTGGTTGCTGGTTTGTCTCCGGGGATGTTGTTCACGCATCTGGCTCAGGTTTGTGTGGCTTGCCTTTGCCCTCATCCTCGTAGCAGCTTGGGCAAAAAGGGACAGCTGGAGGGCTTACTGACTGTGGGCAGGAGCTGCCGCGGCTGAAGCTGGAGAGGCCAGAAAAAGGTAAAGTGCCTGAAGAATAAAACCCAGGGGATCCAGCTGACAGCCGCCTCCAGCTGCGGACAGGAGAGAGCCTGCCTCTCCGGGTGAGGAAGGATCCCTCTTAGCGTAGTCCTCAGCAGATCGGATCACCAGTGTGCGCAGCAGGGTCTCTACGCGTAACCAAAAGCGCGGGATGGTTATGGAGCGTGTGCGCGTGTGAGGCTATGTATGTGGGAAGCCTCATGTTGTAAGGGCTGTAAGATGCCAAACTAGACTTTTAGGTGGACGACAGTCAATGGACCGGAGCCACAGAGGAGGAAGGGAGGGGGAGAGAGAGACAGAGAAAGATGCACCTGAACTGTCAAATTCTCCAAGCAGCTCCGAGAGCGGGAGCTGCGTTGAGTCCTGGGGCCCTGTCGCCTCTCTTCTGCATCCCAGTCCCTCCCTGTCCCCCCCCCTTTCTCTTTCTCTCACTGCTGTCATTTTTGCCGCTTCCCTGTACCTCTCCCTCTCTCCTTCTCCAAGTCTCCCTCTTCCCCTGTCATTCTGCCTCTCCATCTTCTTCTTTCTGTGCTTCTGCCCTGTTCCCCCTCACGCTTTTTTTTTATCCTCTGTCTCTGTCCTGCAGCCCGTCACTCTTTTTGTCTTTCTCCGCCTGTCCGTCTGTCTTCCTGTCCCAATTCTTTTTATTTCCTCCCTGCCTGCCTTTTAGCCCTTCACAATTCCCACCCCCCGCACCTCTCTCTGTCTGGCGCCATGTCCCTATTTTGAAATTCCTCTCTCTCTGCCCTGTATTCTAGATATACTTTTTCTGTCTTAGATTTTCTCATTCCAGGTCCCTGTCCCTGTGTTTGAATTTCTTCCCTCTCTGGCCTATAGCCTGTTTTTTCCCCTTTACCGTTCTCTCTCTGTCTGGCTCCCTGTCCTTTAGTTCCTCTGTCTCTGCCCTTTTAGCTCATGGAGGTTTTTTGGTATTTCTCAGTCTCTTTCTGTCCACCTCACTGTCCCCTTTTTTTAACTCCTCCCTCTCTGCCCTGTGGCCCATCGCTATTCTTTGCTCTTCTCCATCTCTCTCGGCCTGCTTCCCGGTCCCTTCCTCCTCTCTGGCCTGTAGCCCATGGCTATTTTTTTTTTTTTTTTCTTCCGCTCTGCTTCTGTCTCTCTCTGTGGCTCCCTTTCCCTATTCTTCAATCCCCCCTCTTTGTCCCGTAGCAGCTGGCTGTTGTATTGTCTTGGTAGCTGGGGTGGGTAGGGGCTGCAGGGCTGGGTTCTGTGAGAAGACACCAGGAGTTGCCCCCGCGTTGGATGCAGCCAGTTCCAGCTCAGAGACCGCTCTGCTGCTGGTCAAAGCTGAGCCCATCAGCAATGCTGATAGTGCCTCTGGGATGACGTATTTAAGAAGGGCTAAAAAATGCTGTGCAGAAGCTGTGATAGAGAAAATGCGAGTGTGAAACAGCCCTGCAGACTGTGTGTAGCTTTGTGGTTTGGTTTGTGCTGTGTACCTGTCCACCTTCCCCCCATCATTTGTTGTCCCGGCTCCCTGTCCCTGTTGTTTCATTCCTCCCTCCCTGCCCTGTTCTTTGTTGCTTTTTTGTCTCTCTCTCTCTCTCTTCCTCTCTGTGGAAAGGGCATCTGCCTGACCATTGCTGAAGAGAGAGACAAGAGACTGGCAGCCAAGCAGGTGAACTGCAGCTTGGGCCGCCAGTGGTCCTTTCAGTATATTAATTAAACCATTTACCAAATGGCTGTGTGACTGGCTGGGGAGCATCGCAGGGCTGAGGGGAGCCGTGCCATGCCAGTGCGAGGCCACACTCTGCTCTCTGGAAGGGCCTGCTGGTCTGGGGAGGCTCCTGGCGATCCGAGCAACTGCCAGAGCCATCTTCCAGAAAGGTGAGGAGGAGCGGTGGGAGAACCTCCAGGCTGCTCTGACCCCGGGAAGGTGGTTGCACAACCGCTCCTGGATGTCGTTCCCAGGGACGTGCTGGAGGAGCAGGGGACTGGGAAGAGCCAGCTGGGCTCTTCCCGGGGCCAATGGTGCCAGACAGGCTTGAGGCCCTCTGGGATTGCCCCCGACCGGGGCCCTGAGCAGAGAGGGGAGGCTCTGCAACCAGCACCAGCGGTGGGTGGTACATTGGCCGGTCAGTTGGGCGCCAGGGGTGGTGGCGCTCGGCGTCCCAAGCCTGGCTGGCGGCTGCTTACAGGGGAGGTCCCTGACGGGCTGCTCTTGTTCAGTGGCTTTCCTCGGAGGTGGAGCGTGCAAGGGATCGCGCTGCCAGCCAGGCCAGGGGAGGTCCCCACGCTGGGGGTGGCAGTGGCGATGCTGGCGGTTGGGCTGCTCTTGGGAGGGACTTGGCTGGAGCAGTGGAATGGGCTGCCGGGGACCCCAGGAAGTCTGGCAAAGGCAAGCGCCAAGCACTGGCCTGGGGATGGGCAGAGGTGCGGCTGGGGCCGGGTGGCTGGATAGCAGCAGTGGCTGTGGGAAAGGCCCCGGAGGCCAAGGCGCACAGGGGTGGGCAGCGTGCCTGGGCAGCAAGGACAGGCCTGCAGCCCGGGCTGTGCTGCAAAGGCGTGGGTGGCACCGTGGGGAAGGGGTTCCTCCGCGCCGCTGGGCCCAGGGGAGGCCGTGCCTGGGCGCTGGCTGTGGGCTGGGGCTGCCCGGGTCCCGGCAGACACAGCCACGGTGGAGCGAGGCCAGCGGAGGCCCCAGCTGGTTGGGAGCTGGAGCACCGGAGGCACGGGCAGAGGCCAAGGGCGTAGGCTCTGCTCAGCCTGGAGAAGAGGGAGCACAGGGGCTCTCCAGCTCTGCTTGCCTGTCTTTCTCCCGAGATGGAACAGGTGCTGACGAGCACTGGGGGAAAATTGTCATCTTTTATTGGCCTCGGAAAGCTTTCACAGCCGAGCGGAGGCTGGCAGCAGAATGTCCTCAGGGCAGCTGAATGCCTGGGGCGCTATCCATGCACCCATCCCTCGCGTGCCTCCCCTTGCCACTCCTTGTGGATGCTGTGCAGGCTCAGGGCCAGCTGCCATCTTCGGAGAGCCACATGGTGCTGGCAGCGGGGCGCTGTTCCTCTTGCTGTCCCGTGATGCAGGTACAGCGGAAAGCTGTGCGCAGAGCCCGGAGCGCCCTCCTGAAGAAGGAGGGCCATCGCCGTCGAGCTGGGGGGTGTGGGAGTGCGGCCATGCCTGTGGGGGAAGGAGAGCTGTAGGCAAGGGGCTCCTCTCCTTGAGGCTCTCCAGCCAAGGGAGACTCGGTGTCCTGAGGCGCTGCAGGTGTTCTTGCTGCCGTTGCCACACCCGTGCTTTGTGCCAGGTCCCGCTGTGGTGCCGGCTGCTGCCTGGGACTCTGGCTCGCAGTGAAAGCCTTGCCCAGGGCCTCATTCACGAGGCACCGGGCTGTCTCCCGCAGAGCTGCCTCATAGGCTGCGGGGCTGTGCGGGGCAGGTTCCTGGCTCTCTGCCTGCGCTGCTCTTGAAGCCTGGGCGTGCAGGAGGGTGGCCATGCCTGTGGGGGAAGGAGAGCTGTAGGCAAGGGGCTCCTCTCCTTGAGGCTCTCCAGCCAAGGGAGACTCGGTGTCCTGAGGCGCTGCAGGTGTCCTTGCTGCCGTTGCCACATCCATGCTTTGCGCCAGGTCCCGCTGTGGCACCGGCTGCTGCCTGGGTCCCCGGCTCCCAGTGAAAGGCTTGCCCAGGGCCTCATTCACGAGGCACCGGGCTGTCTCCCGCAGAGCTGCCTCATAGGCTGCGGGGCTGTGCGGGGCAGGTTCCTGGCTCTCTGCCTGTGCTGCGCCGGCCTGCTCGCCCAAGACAGGAGAAGCTGGTGCCTTGCCCTCCACTTGTGCCCCGGGAGCACAGTGCCCCTCTTCCTCAGGAGCTCTGGCCAGGGCAGAAGCTGCCAGCTCGGGATCCGTGAGCCCTGCCGGGGCAGGAGACGCGCTCTGCAGGTCGCTGTCTGCCTCTCCTGCTGCCTCTGTGCCTGTGCTGCTGGGCCAGCTGGGCCCCTCCTGGGGACCAGTGTGGTCATCCTGGAAGAGCTCCGGGACCAAGGGGTTGACCCAGATGTTGTAGAAGGTGGTGTCTTCCCCTTGGGACAGCTCTCTGTTGCTGCCTTCTTCCCACTCCTCCTCCTCGGCCAAGGCCCCTGGCTTGTCCTCTGGCACTTGTGGGACTGTCCCCCCTGCTGCCCCCGCCTGCTGCTTGCTGGGGGCATGAGCTTCCAGCTGCTCCAGCACATCCTGCTTGCTGGTGGCGTCCTTCAGGAGCTCCACGTGTGTCAGCTCTGGCTGCCACGGGTTGGAAAATGAGTTCTCCTTGCAGATCTGAAAGGAGAGGGGGGGGATTTGTAAAGGTAGCCTGGCTGCCACCAGGAAATGCCTGCTGGGGACTGGCCAGCAGCAGCTGCTGGGACAGGGATGCTGGAGATGATCGGGCTGCATCTGTGCGGCCCAGCGGCTGGCCCCAGGTAGAGGGAGGCTTCGTCCCATGCCATCCCGTGCCATCCCATCCTTGGCCCTCACCTGGCTGGGTCTGACGCTGAGCTGCCCCAACTGCGTCAGGGAGGAATGGTGCTCCCTGCCCTCCTGCTGCTGGAGCTCACTCTCCTCTAGGCCATCCTGCTGCTGCTGCAGGGTGGCTTTCCTGAGCTGCGCCAGGCAGCTCCTCTCCAGCTCCTCCAGAGGCTCCATCTTGATGGATGGGATGGTCAGATGCTCCTCAACAGCCTTGTGGTGCACCTGCAACGACCTGCCATTGATGCACGCCACCGGCGTTGCTGGGTCATGCTCTGCCGCTCTTTCCCAGTGCCCAGGCTCCGCGTGCCTGCCCAGGGAGGCTGGCACAGGGGTCCTGCTGGCAGCACCGATGCCTTTGTGTGCATGGGGATCAGGCGTGGGCTGAGCTGCAGGGGCCTCCCTGCTGTCGGCCACCCAGACCTCGTCTGTTCTTGCTGTTGTTGCCACAGCCCTGCTGTGTGTCCGGTCCCGCAGTGGCGCTGGCTGCTGGCTGTGTCCCCGGCTCCCAGTGAAAGCCTTGTCCAGGGCCTCATTCACGAGGCACCGGGCTGTCTCCTTCAGAGCTGCCTCATAGGCTGCGGGGCTGTGCGGGGCAGGTTCCTGGCTCTCTGCCTGTGCTGCTCTTGAAGCCTGGGCGTGCAGGAGCGTGGCCATGCCTGTGGGGGAAGGAGAGCTGTAGGCAAGGGGCTCCTCTCCTTGAGGCTCTCCAGCCAAGGGAGACTCGGTGTCCTGAGGCGCTGCAGGTGTCCTTGCTGCCGTTGCCACATCCATGCTTTGTGCCAGGTCCCGCTGTGGCACCGGCTGCTGCCTGGGTCCCCGGCTCCCAGTGAAAGGCTTGCCCAGGGCCTCATTCACGAGGCACCGGGCTGTCTCCCGCAGAGCTGCCTCATAGGCTGCGGGGCTGTGCGGGGCAGGTTCCTGGCTCTCTGCCTGTGCTGCGCCGGCCTGCTCGCCCAAGACAGGAGAAGCTGGTGCCTTGCCCTCCACTTGTGCCCCGGGAGCACAGTGCCCCTCTTCCTCAGGAGCTCTGGCCAGGGCAGAAGCTGCCAGCTCGGGATCCGTGAGCCCTGCCGGGGCAGGAGACGCGCTCTGCAGGTCGCTGTCTGCCTCTCCTGCTGCCTCTGTGCCTGTGCTGCTGGGCCAGCCGGGCCCCTCCTGGGGACCAGTGTGGTCATCCTGGAAGAGCTCCGGGACCAAGGGGTTGACCCAGATGTTGTAGAAGGTGGTGTCTTCCCCTTGGGACAGCTCTCTGTTGCTGCCTTCTTCCCACTCCTCCTCCTCGGCCAAGGCCCCTGGCTTGTCCTCTGGCACTTGTGGGACTGTCCCCCCTGCTGCCCCCGCCTGCTGCTTGCTGGGGGCATGAGCTTCCAGCTGCTCCAGCACATCCTGCTTGCTGGTGGCATCCTTCAGGAGCTCCACGTGTGTCAGCTCTGGCTGCCATGGGTTGGAAAATGAGTTCTCCTTGCAGATCTGAAAGGAGAGCGGGGGGATTTGTAAAGGTAGCCTGGCTGCCACCAGGAAATGCCTGCTGGGGACTGGCCAGCAGCAGCTGCTGGGACAGGGATGCTGGAGATGATCGGGCCGCATCTGTGCGGCCCAGCGGCTGGCCCCAGGTAGAGGGAGGCTTCGTCCCATGCCATCCCGTGCCATCCCATCCTTGGCCCTCACCTGGCTGGGTCTGATGCTGAACTGCCCCAACTGCGTCGGGGAGGAATGGTGCTCCCTGCCCTCCTGCTGCTGGAGCTCACTCTCCTCTAGGCCATCCTGCTGCTGCTGCAGGGTGGCTTTCCTGAGCTGCGCCAGGCAGCTCCTCTCCAGCTCCTCCAGAGGCTCCATCTTGATGGATGGGATGGCCAGATGGCTGGGTCCCCGGCTCCCAGTGAAAACCTTGCCCAGGACCTCACTCACGAGGCACCAGGCTGTGTCCTTCACTGCAGGGCTGTGTGGGCCATGCCTCCAGCTCTCCAGCCTCGTGGCTGTGTCCCGGTCACCGTGGATGCCCCGAGCAGGGGGGACAAGCTGTTGGTGGCCACGGGCTGTGGTGCTGATGGCCGTTTCCCTGCCCCTGGCAGAAGATGCAGAGGGTGCTGCTGGCAGAGGCGGCAGCTTGGGGCAGGTGCTGGCAGCTCCTGGTAGCCGAGCTGCGGGTTCGTGCCCGGGTGCTGCTGCCTGCCTGGGGAGAGGCGGCAAGGCTGGCAGACGGTCTGCCTCGTCCCGCGTCACCCTGCTGCAGGGCGGTGCCACCCTGCGCGCCAGGCTGTCCGTCTGCAAGAGAAGCCGAGGAGAGAGGCTGTGTGACTGTGGGCCTTGCCCCCGGGGCCCCAGCTTGAAGTGCTCCTGCAGCTGGGCTCCCCTGCCAGCCCCCCCGGGCAGCGCTCAGCCCCGCAGGCGGCTGCCGCCCTGCTCCAGAGCCGCCTGGGGAGAGGGCTGGTCCCCCTGTGGCCCACTACGACTCCCGGGAGTGCCGGCATGGGGGGCTCAGCTTGCTAGAGGGCCCGGGCCCGCCTGTCCCCTCCTGCACCTCCCGCCTGCCCGTCGGCAGCTCCTGGGCTCGGGAAGACGTTAGGCCCTGTCTCCCTCGGGCTCCCTACCTGTGCGCGGTGGCTCCCAGCGGCCTGCGAGCTTCCTGGGCAGGGGAGCCGTGGCAGTCTGTCCCCGTGGAGGGATGAGACTCTGCTCTGTCTGCCCTGCGGCTCTCCCTGGGGCTGTCTGCGGTCCATCTGCGGGCAGGAGGAGGAGGAGGCATGGGATGGAGGTGGCTGCCTTGGCACAGCGGCTGCTACAGTGCCAGCAAGCCTGTCCCCGGCACCAAGGCAGCTCCGTGCGGCCCCGTCCCACCACCGGCCTCTCCCTCCTGCCCCGTCCCTCACCTGGCGCCTCCTCTGCCGGCTCTGCGGCCTGTCGGTGGACTGGGATTGGGCTGTCGCCTCCTCATCCATGGGCATCTTTGGCGTCCTCTGCCGCAGACCTGCCACGGGCACCCAGGGGAGATACTGCCTCCTGAGGGAGGTGCTCTCCTGGGAGTGGGCACCCCAGGGCTCTCGCTCCTTAAATGCCCCCACGGTCATCGCGGGGACCCCCGTCACAATGGCCTCTGGGCACGACGACGCCCCCACATCACAAAGCCCCGGCGGTCGCTGTGGAGACGCCCGCGCCCACTACCGGCTGGGACCGGCACGGGGCAGCCCCTGCTCTCCCCTCACAGACGCCCCAGCAGGCCCGAGCCGACACCTCCCACGTACCCCCGGTGCCCGCGGCCTCTGCAGAGCCCCGAATTGCCCCGGCATGTCTCATGAGACCCCCACCTGGAGTACTGTGTTCAGCTCTGGAGTCCTCAGTACAGTCAAGACACAGACCTGTTGGAGCAGGTCCAGAGGAGGGCCACAAAAATGATCAGAGGGATGGAAAACTTCTATGAGGAAAGGCTGAGAGAGTTGGGGTTGTTCATCCTGGAGGAGAAAAGGCTCTGGAGAGACCTTATTGCGGCTTTTCAATACTTAATGGGGGCTTAAAAGGAAGTTGGGGACAGACGTTTTAGCAGGGCCTGTTGCGACAGGACAAGGGGTAATGGTTTTAAACTAAAACAGAGTAGGTTCAGACTAGATGTAAGGAAGGAATTTTTTATGATGAGGGTGGTGAAACACTGGCACAGGTTGCCCAGAGAGGTGGTAGACGCCCCATCCCTGGAAACATTCAAGGTCAGGTTGGACGGGGCTCTGAGCAACCTGATCTAGTGGAAGATGTCCCTGCTCATTGTGGGGGCGAGGGGGGGTGTGTGTTGCAGTAGATGACCTTCAAAGGGCCCTTCCAACCCAAACTATTCCATGATCGCTGGTTTTTCGTTCTCCATCTCTTTGTCCTGATCTTGCTCTCCCTCTGTATTCGTCAATCCCTCCGGCTTGTTGCCTATCTCTTTCTCTCCTTCCTTCCTTATTCCTCTCATTCAATTTCTCTCTCAGTCCATCTGTTTTGCCCCACGCTCATCATTTTCCCTCTTTTTCCCTCTGTCCTGCTCCCTGACCCTGTTTTTCTCCTGCCGTGTCCCTGCAGGGCTCCTCATCCCTTTTTTATGGATTTCTCCATCTCTCGGTCCTTTTCCCTGTACCTTTCTTTCTCTGCTCCTCAGTCCTTCTCCCTCATCTTATTTTTATCTTTCTGTTCCTCCGTCCTGCTCCCCATCCCTGTATTTTCGTTCTCTGCATCTGCTGCTCCAGTAATGACTGCTGAGTTGTCCCAGGGGAAGGGTGAGTGTATAGGCAGCAAGCCCCAGAGCAGGCTCGCTCCCGGGACTTATACGCATTAACGAATAAACAGCTTCTGTCTCCTTTGCCCTCACGGCTGTGGTTGTAGTCCTTTGGACTTGGTGAGTGGCTGTCAGAGAGTCCAGGGGAGCAGGCTACTTCGTGGGTGTAAGGGGCTGTGGCTGCAGCTGTGGGCTGGGGCTGGAGGAGCCCCAGGTGGGGCCAGTGAGGCTGGTGGTGATGGCCCCTCCCTGTAAAGGGGCTGCTACTGGTGCTGCCCTGCCCTGCCCTGCCCGGGTCAGTGTGAGCCAAGGGAGGAGCGGAGCAGTCACGGAGCGTGGCCAGGCTGCAGCTGCAGGGAGGGAGAAAAGGTGAGCGGGGCAGGGCGTCCCTTTTGGACCGCGAACGTCCCGGGCGGTGGTGGCCCCGGGGGTGGGGGGTGCCTCTGCCGAGTGCCAGGGTCGGGTGCTGGGGACTGGCTGGGGGCCAGGGAGCCCCTGCGGAGGGAGGGGCACGGGGTCCGGTGGCGGAGCTGCGCAATGAACTGGCGGGGAAAGCCCCGGGGAAGGTGGCAGGGCCGGCGGGGGCCTTGTCGGATGCGTGGGGCGGCAGGGAAGCGGCGGGGCCGTGCCGTGTGGGAACCAGGAGGCGGGGGCAGCCCGGGGCCGGAGCCGGGGGAAGGGGCGGGGGGCTGCGCAGTGTCGGAGCCGGGCGGCGCGGGCAGCCCAGAGCAGCGCTGTGGAGCGCGGGGGCTGCGCTCGCGTCTCGGCGGGCTTCCGAGTGCGGCGGAGGGCGGGTACTGCAGGTGTCCCTGCAGGGTCAGGAAGCAGGGCGGGCTGCCTCTGGCGGCATGCCGGGAGCTGCCGGTCGGCGGGGGGTTGTTCGAGAGCATGCCGGGAGGTGTAGTCTTCCGGCAGGGGGCTGCCAGGCGGCCATGCTGCGTTTGTCAGTGCATGCCGGGAGGTGTACTTTTGGCGGAGAAGATGTGCGTCGGTAGCGCGTGCGCAGTGTGGCGCTCGCCCGTGCTCACTGCTGCCGCCTGGTGAACACCGCCGGTACTGCAGGCGGGGCGCCGTGGGTGCGCGGCCGCGTGCCGGTGAGGGCGATGCGCTCCCGCGGTGCCTGCGAGGTGCTGCCCCCCGGTAAGGAAAAGCCGCTGCCGCCCGACGTGCACGCTGTCGGCGGGTGCTGGGCGCGGCGCCGGTGCCAGGCAGGCGTGCAGCAGTGCTGCCGCCGCCTGCCAGCGGTGGGCGAGGGCCGAGGCCGCCGGTGAGGAGCGAGGCCTTGGGCGTGTGCGGGGATGTCTCCTGCCCGCCGGCGCCCAGGGTTGGCGAGACGGGAGGCTGCGAACCGCCCGCTGCGGCAGGCTCCCGCTCAGCTGGAGGCGAGCCGGGTCTGGGCAGCCCCCGGGAGCCAGCCGAGA